>NC_084575.2:34930566-34938066 GCF_033978685.3 Nerophis lumbriciformis
TTTTTTGCTGCACAACAATATTAAAAACAATATTCAAATATTATCCTTAGCTCCACCAGTGACTGCACTGCAAAAACTGAAATCTAAGTAAGATGAAATATCTCAAATAAGGGTGATATTTGCTTATTTTATCATTCTTCTCACTAAGCAGATTTTATGTTAGTGTTTTACTTGTTTTAAGTGTTTTGGTCCTAAATGATCTCAGTAAGATATTACAGCTTGTTGCTGAGATTTGATGACCTATATTGAGTAAAACATGCTTGAAACTAGAATATCAAGTGTTGCAAAGCTGTGTCATCAACACTCACAAGTATAAAACTACTTTTTTAAAGTCATCATTTCTTATTTCAAGCATGAAAACAAAAGTCATGACTTTGACACAATTGTGTCTCATAATTAAAACAGATGACAGCCAAATGGACTTTGCTGTTTTATTTTCAATGAAACAACAGAAAATACGTACTCTTATTAGTGAGAATATACTTATTTTAAGGTATTTTTGGGTTCATTGAGGTTAGCTAATTTTACTTGTTTTGGAAAGTCTTGACAAGCCAAATGTTGGTATATGAATTATATTATACATTTCCATAGTTTAGTTAGCTGAGGTATATAATGTACAGTGTATTTTGTCAACAACTGTATGTGTGTAATGTATTTCTTGTGCTGAGCAATCATAAAACTGCTGCGAAGACGCACTGTGTGAGGCTCGCGTAATCCCGCCTCCTGGTGCCGGTTAATGCACCCCCCGACGGGAGCGCCACACCAACCAAAGCCCACACCCAAACCCTCCACGTGCAAGACCGAATCCACCCAAAAAAAAGTCACTTAACAAGAAGCCAAAAAGTGCAAAAACAACAATGCTCGCGCCGGAGGAGCCGTGAACGACTGCAGGGACACAACATTAGGTACACCTGCAGACTGCAGCACGGATTTCATATTTCATTCATTCACAACTCCTCCAACACCAACACCACTGTTCCCCGCACTTATAAGTAAAGGTAAGACCATAATAACGTTTTTTTATTAAATGTGCTTTTTTGTGTGCTACAGTTTGTATGTGTAATAGAGATGCGCGGTTTGCGGACACAACCGCGAAGTCCACGGATTATCCACGGGTCGGGCGGTTGAAATAAAAAAAAATTGGATTTTAAATAGATTCAGGCGGGTGGCAGTTAAACCAATTGGGAAATATATATACATAGTTAAATGTTGTTACCCACATACGAAAAACGAGCAGGCACCTGCTGCATATGCCACAACAGAAGAAGAAAAAAAAGAAGAGATGGACACTTTTACGGAGCGGAGAAGGGACGCCTCGCCGGGGTCCGGGACCGAGGCCCCTTCCCCCGAGAGGGCCCCACCGGGAGCCGTAGCTGAGGTGATCCGCGAGAAGGGCCCGACGCACGTCCAGGGTCACCACCGCGCCCACCGCACCGACACCCCGCCTCGTCCGCCTTCGCCGCGGCCGGCGTCACGCGCAGCAGGTAAGCAGCTTACCTGCCCGCCACCCCCGTGGCCGGGGGCTCGTAACAGGGGTCACTCCGCGCGCTCCGCCCGCGCAGCTTACCTGCCCGCCACCCCCGTTGCCGGGGGCGCCTAACAGGGGTCACTCCGCGCGCAGTGCGCTCACGAAAGGGGTGGGGCTCACACTGGTGAGCCGAGTGGGCCACTTTTGGTAAGCAGAACTGGCGCTGCGGGATGAACCGAACGTCGGGTTAAGGCGCCCGATGCCGACGCTCATCAGACCCCAGAAAAGGTGTTGGTTGATATAGACAGCAGGACGGTGGCCATGGAAGTCGGAACCCGCTAAGGAGTGTGTAACAACCCACCTGCCGAATCAACGAGCCCTGAAAATGGATGGCGCTGGAGCGTCGGGCCCATACCCGGCCGTCGCCGGCAGCGAGAGCCGCGAGGGCTAGGCCGCGACGAGTAGGATGGCCGCCGCGGTGCGCGCTGAAGCCTCGGGCGCGAGCCCGGGTGGAGTCGCCGCGGGTGCGAGGGACATCGCACCTCCACGCGCTTGGAGGTGCGCTCAGCGCGGCTCCCAGATGATTGCGCACTGGTGTGCGTCTGGGCCGTGACAGCGTGGCATGCGAATGTCTGTGCTGCATTGGATCAGTCTCCTTTCTTTAACAGGCAAAAGCTTTATAACCTCACTAATGCCTTGCATCGTCTATATTAGATATATAACAACGGGCGGGTGCGATTTTGATTAAATGTTAGAAACGGGTGGATGGCGGATGGTTGACGACTTTTGTGATGCGGTTGCGGATGAAATAATTGCCTATCCGCGCATCTCTAATGTGTAAAGTTAAAGTTAAGTTAAAGTAGCAATGATTGTCACACACACACTAGGTGTGGTGAAATTTGTCCTCTGCATTTGACCCATCCCCTTGATCACCCCCTGAGAGGTGAGGGGAGCAGTGGGCAGCAGCGGCGCTGCGCCCGGGAATAATTGTTGGTGATTTAACCCCCAATTCCAAGCCTTGATGCTGAGTGCCAAGCAGGGAAGAATGCTGGTATGAGCTTTTAAACATAACCCGTTAACTGCTGCCAATCAAATGGTGAATAAGATACTCTTTAGGGTTCATATGTTTGTAAATCTGACTGTGATGAAGTCAGTGCCTCACCAGCCATCAACCTCACCACACGTCACTGGTGTATAAAAGGTCAGTGAGTTTCTGGGCTTCTGACAGACCATTGCATCTTTCATCATTCACTTGAAGAAAAATGGGCTGCATGGTCGAGTCGCCAGAAGAAAGCCATTTCTGCGCAAATGTCACAAAGTATCCCGCTTTCATTACGCCAAACAGCACAGAGACAAGCCTCAAAACTTCTGGAACAAAGTAATTTGGAGTGATGAGACCAAAATTTAACTTTTTGACCACTCGACCACGCAGCCCAATTTTTCTTCAAGTGCCTCCTTATTGTGCATCTTGAAACAGCCACACCACAATTTTTCAGAGAGTCCTGTATTTCAGATGAAGTTATTTGTGGATTTTTCTTTGCATCTCAAACTTATGAGCACGACTGTAAATGCGGCCCTCTGAGGGCAACCATAACTGCATACTTGCCAACCCTCCCGGATTTTCCGGGAGACTCCCGAAATTCAGCGCCTCTCCCGAAAACCTCCCGGGACAAATTTTCTCCCGAAAATCTCCCGAAATTCAGGCGGAGCTGGAGGCCACGCCCCCTCCAGCTCCATGCGGACCTGAGTGACGTGTTGACAGCCTGTTGTACATGCACATGTGACCCACCCATAATGTGTCACATTTTTGTGTTGATTTATTTAGTTTATTTTGTGGTTTTAATTCGTTTTTGGAGCTGTCATTCCACATTTATCAGTATTCACATTGGTCAGTAGGGGGCAGTAGGGCGTTTCTTCCCAATTGAATGCTATCACAGACCGGAAGTGTCTTGTCATTCTGATGAGCGCGACCAGTCTGTGAACAATTGAAAAAGTCCTGTGTGCTTTTTCCTCCTGTATAACAGGTTAGTTTTGGTGAATCAACTCACTGAATAATATCCATGTGATCTTTATAAGTTTAAGTACACATTCTGATGGTGGAGCCTAACTCTAAAGTGTTTGTGAGTTGTAGTTTGTATTTGTGAATGAATCCAGTGCACAGCTGCAGTAATCAATACAAAAAGGCGACGTGAGTGCGCAATGTTTATATAGGAACTTCTGATCCTAATTCAGACTCCCGAATTAGAGCTCCCGTTTTCTTATTGATTTTATAATGTATATTTGTATAAAGTGTGTGTTCTGAAATAGTGACAGAGAATAGAACAAGGATGGACAATTCAACCCTTAACTCAACAATGAGTAGAGGAGTGTTATGTGTGTATATGTGTAAATAAATGAACACTGAAATTCCAGTATTTATTTTATTTATATATATATATATATATATATATATATATGTATGTGTGGGGAAAAAATCACAAGACTATTTCATCTCTACAGGCCTGTTTCATGAGGGGGGGTACCCTCAATCGTCAGGAGATTTTAATGGGAGCATTCGCATACCATGGTTTATATAGGGCACAGAGTGGGTGGGTACAGGCTGGCCTAGGGGCGTGGTGATTGGCTCATGTGTTACCTAGGAGGTGTTTCCGTCTATGGCGGCATGTTGTTACAATTTCGCTGCGCTTGTTGAGGGATGACAGGTCTGGACGGTAAATAATAAACAGTTTCTCTTTCAAGCATAGGTTGCATCTTTTATTACCACTATTGTAAGGTGTGCTGGATGCAAGAATTTGCCATGTTATTGAATATTCAACATTATTGTCTTTGAGGTCCCAAATGTGTTTGCTGAGTTCTGTGGTATTTCGCAGGTTTTTGTTCCTGAAAGAAGCCTTGTGATTGTTCCATCTGGTTTTGAATTCTCCCTCGGTTAATCCTACATATGTGTCGGATGTGTTAATGTCCTTGCGTATTACCTTAGATTGGTAGACAACTGGGGGGTGCTTACAAACATCAGTTGTCTACCAATCTAAGGTAACACGCAAGGACATTAACACATCCGACACATATGTAGGATTAACCGAGGGAGAATTCAAAACCAGATGGAACAATCACAAGGCTTCTTTCAGGAACCAAAACCTGCGAAATACCACAGAACTCAGCAAACACATTTGGGACCTCAAAGACAATAATGTTGAATATTCAATAACATGGCAAATTCTTGCATCCAGCACACCTTACAATAGTGGTAATAAAAGATGCAACCTATGCTTGAAAGAGAAACTGTTTATTATTTACCGTCCAGACCTGTCATCCCTCAACAAGCGCAGCGAAATTGTAACAACATGCCGCCATAGACGGAAACACCTCCTAGGTAACACATGAGCCAATCACCACGCCCCTACGCCAGCCTGTACACACCCACTCTGTGCCCTATATAATCCATGGTATGCGAATGCTCCCATTAAAATCTCCTGATGATTGAGGGTACCCCCCCTCATGAAACAGGCCTGTAGAGATGAAATAGTCTTGTGATTTTTTTCCCACACATACATATATTGTGCTCTACTACGGTATCGAGCACTATTTTTTGGATAACCTTATTAAGACATATATATATATATATATATATATATATATATATATATATATATATATATATATATATATATATATATATATATATATATATATGTATATATATATACATATATATATAGCTAGAATTCACTGAAAGTCAAGTATTTCTTATATATATATATATATATCTTAACCACGCCCCCGCCCCACCCCCGACCATGCCCCCCGCACCCCACCCCCCACCTCCCGAAATCGGAGGTCTCAAGGTTGGCAAGTATGCATAACTGCGATGTGGCCCTCAATGAAAACCAGTTTGACGCCCCTGCCCTAATCCAAGGCACACCTGTGCAAGCATCATGCCGCCTCATCACACCTGTGAGGAGGGATTAATGATCTCTGCAACAAAAAAGTCTTCACTAACACATTTGTCAGCAATGTTTGAGAGAAATAGGCTGGAAAAAAAAATTTAGTGCAATTCAGGAAAAATGTAAGCACAAATACAATGATGTTTTATTTCTGTCCAAAATGTGTAAGCTATGTTTAGCATGTGCCAATGATGAGGTGCTAGCACACACATGTCCATGCCTGCTGTGTACAATGTGAGTCATTTAGTGTGCAGACAACACCAACTTCCTCTTTCCTTTCCCTGCTTTCATTCTTTCGGATCACTGACTTCCTGTGCATGAACTTCTTGTCCTCTCCGCCTCCCAGTCTTCATCCTGCTGACCCTCTGATGATGATGATGATGATGATACTGATGATGATGATGATGCCGCCGCAACTTTGTGTGCATGCAAAAGTAACCCCAGTGTGCGAGCCAGACGTGCTGAAAGTGGCACATGCACGTGAAACAGAAGCAAACAAAGCACTTCAAGTCCATTTGACTCCTCGTAGTAACTCAGATTTTCCTTTTTCTTTCTCGCTTTTCCTACTTTTTTCTTCTATCTTTTCCTCCCAGATCGGGTTGCGAGGGCGCATTCCTTGACCTGATTACAAGGGCAACCAATCAAGTTGGTATCTTTTTTGGGTTCTCTTTTTTTTTTCTATGAATGAAATCATGAAAAGATCTATGAAAAGAATGAAATCATTCTTGGTAGAGCAAGTCAAGCGAGTCCCGCAGCTGTCCTCTAGAGGGCAGCAGAGATGTGTCCTGACAAGAAGGGGTGTCCAAACTTTTGCTCTGGGCTGCTGACAGGAACATTTCAAGGGAACACTTTTATATTCCTCACACATCAAACATGCTAAAACCATTCCAATGTATGTGTTGTTGGTGTAAATGCCAGACTGCTTGTTATTTTACTATAGCTTGCTTTTATTTTGAAGGCCTGTCTTTACCAGTTGAATAGGATGCTACGCAAATGTTGCTGAGCATCACCGGAGAGACACTTTTCTATTTGTCATTAAAGTTGAAATATAGGAAACTATTCGGGTGCCTGCAAAATAAGAACGTTTCCGCAGTCGACAAAGAACCTAATGACGCATTTTTAGGGCTGGATCCTTTTTTCTCCACTTTGTGTGTGGCTCATATTTTTCTTCATTAAATTTGAAAGTAAGCCGTATTTTTAATAGTATGTTAGGCTGTGAGCCAATAAAAAAAAACGGTGTGACCCAAAATGGCCCACATGCCACACTTGGGACAGACACACTTTCTGTAAACTGAAATGAATCATCGGGTGTATTTTTGACAACATTGCAAGTCGAAAATATCTATTAACCTTCACAATAATTCTGCAGGTAATGTTCTTGATTAAGATGAATGAAGGTCCAAGGATGTAGTGAAAGAAATGCAAATGCTAAATCAGAAATTTGCAAAGGCCATTTTTTACCCACTGCCCTTTTTTTTGTTGGCACTGTGCATAGTGTAAACATAAACTTGATTCAATAATAATGAGATATAGTATTAGAAATGTCACCAATTAGCTGAGATGTGGATGTTTTGTTCAGCTATCATAGCATTCCGTTTTTTCCCGACTATTGGCCACTACTTTTTTCCCAAGCTTTGACCCCTGCGGATTTTAAAAAGGTGGCTACAAGTGTTTACAAAGTACAAGGAAGAAGAATCCTGATGAACATTTTAACCTTATTAAGACAGGAGAACATCGTAATCATCTCATAAAGGATGAGTAAAGACTTCAATTACTTTTCTGTTTTGTCTGATCAGCCGTTTTACTGCCCTGTTACAGGCACCGTTTGGAAACAATTAAAGTACATAAATAATACAAAATCTTTATATATAAATGTCTGATTTCACAACAAGCATGTATATCTGCAGCTTATAGTCTAAGGCGGCTAGAAAATAAAAACATCCCCCCCCGCCCCCCTTCTAAAATTTAGCGGATGCGGCTTACAGTCCGGAAAATACTGTATATTGACCCTAGATTTTGTAGAGGTAGAGCACATGCTGTGCCTAGGGCTCCGCGATCTGTGGGGGCCCACATTTTGCATGAAAAAGC